>NC_092227.1:58041118-58066118 GCF_036320965.1 Panulirus ornatus | reverse complement strand
GTTCACTGCTCGACACGCCAGTCTTGTTTACAATAAGTCTGTGGTGGACTCTCGCCTACGTTATAATCTACATTATATACATTATATACATTATATACATTATATACAATGACCCGACAGAGGTCACGACTCTTTCCTCAAAGAATGTACTTCAAGGTAATCACATGAGAAGACAGATCACAAGTACAATAACCTCATGAAAGTAGTTAAAATGTAACTGATGTCAACAGTGAAACACTCGCTTCATAACATGAAAAACACAGGTCATGACTGACCATATGCGTACTCATCACCTGGTCCCAGACCAAGAGCTGCAACCGAGCTAAAACTACAGACAGACAGACACCACCTGACACAGTGCAACACAACAGGAGGCAAGACTGATGGATCATATACAACAAGGGTATTCCCATCACCTTCCTGGCCTTCTTCGTGCGCAGTCACGCCCCTCAGAAACTAGAGCGTGGAGAGCATCAGGCGCGCCCTGGAGGGCGCGCTAGGTGCCCCCACAGCGCCACTGGGTCAGGCGGGTGTCGGGGACATTACCAGTCATCCCGCTGTGATATATGACGCCTCCCTCAGGCACGCGACGGATACTTTACCATCCCGTGTTGACAACTGGCAGCCACACAGTTCAAATGTCTACTTAAACTTCAACCCTCCTACTTACATGTCTGAGGCACTTCTCACCCCGGGTCAGTGACCTGACACATCGTGCCAATGACCGCTCTGGGCCACAGGTCCAAGGTATGTGGAATCCATGGCTCTCGACACTGCCACACTAAGCCAACACAATCCAACATGTCTCCAAGACGGAGCATTTATTTCTAACACACACGTAAACGATCAAGCTTTCCTTCCTCCTTGACAAAGACAACACCAGGTGAGAGCGTCGTGACTTGTTCAATCAGGTGTTAACCTGAATGTTTTGTCTCCACTTCCTTGAGCCAGATGTTCGAGTTGAGAGGAATACAAAGAATGGCCACTGAGGAGTGGTGTTCTGATTTCCAAATCTCCAAATTTCAAGCATATCTCGGAAGACTCGACCCGAACACCTAGCTCATGAGGATGACAAACATCGACCCTGAGGTAAATGTATACATAACTTCTGTTCCCTACCGGGATTTCATAAGACACTCGTTATACCCACGAGAATATCAAATCATGTGACTCATATGATCTAGCATTGTCGGAGACTACGGTCTTCTGTCTTCTTGCTAAACACAGCCAGCACACTCTCCTTTGACTGACGACACTCCTGTTTGAGGGGGTATACAGTACCAACCATCTCTAGTGTACCAGTCTACACTGTTGGGAATGCAGCCAGATTCAGATGACTGGGAATCCTTGTCATCACAATAACAACAACATGACGACTTTCACTATCTTGTTAGACCAGAATGTCCCTCCCTCCCACCACCCGGTCGAACGTAATGTTGACATCATGAACACGACGGTGCGACCTCTATGTAAGGTGACTTTGGCCTCTGCCTCGATCATTACGGGTCAGATCAAACGCCAGCCATACTACCCAAGGGCTGGACGGTCGTGCTCAAGGGACGTGCCACCCTCCTCCTGGTGATGAGCGAGGCCCACACGACAGGCGATGGCGCCATCACCCTCCACTTCACCACACGTCACCATGGATCCCACCAGAGGGCAGCCGTCTCACTAAACCACGCTTCAACAACCTGACTTACACTTTGACGCTTATAGTAAGTGATTCACTCAGGCATGTACTCAACAAAAGGACATATGCACTGAAACAGTGATGTGCTTCAGCACACAAAATATTCTCAGACACAAAGACAACTGTGTGTGTGAGTGTGTGTGTGTGTGTGTGTGTGTGTGTGTGTGTGTGTGTGTGTGTGTGTGTGTACCTCCAATACTATATGTGTGTCAACACTTTCCAGATATACAATGGACACGGGAGGTTTCCTCAACAGCCTCACGAAGCACTGAACTGAAGTCCTGGAGACCAAAATTCAAAGCAGATTTTGAGCAGAATCACCACCACAGTGATGCTCGACATGGGATGAGGTGCAGACATCCATTCACCCTCTCTAGTTAGGAATCAAAATAATTTGACACAACGAATCAAGTAATCGATCCGATTCAGCAATAACCATTAATCTCATAAATCTTATAATTTTTCACTCATTTTTTTTCACAAATGGCCCTCCATAGGCACGCCAGCATTATGTCCGGCACAGATAATACCAGGGTTTGTCCCAATGAAGCCAAGACCAAAACTAACAGTTACTCCCAACTCACTACGAGTAAACCTGGAAATATCTAATGACACTTCAAGATCTTATGACATGGCACGCTTCACCTCTTGGACGCACCAAACTTAATACTGTACCACTGTAGGGTAAGACACCATGGTGTCTGACCTAAAACCCTTGAGGGTCACGTCAAGGACAGGTCATCATACCCACAAAGTCGTACCGTTGTGCTCGAGGGACTGGCCTGTCTGATGGCACACACTCCGCTGAGGAATCATTGAATTCTTTCTTGAAAGCCTCCGAGGACCGACCTGTGACGCAGCCCACTTTTCATGGCTCTCGGTGTAAAAGTCCAGGGCTTCAAACGCTGATCTTATTCTCTCCCAGCAAGTGCGCTCCGCCTCCAGAATAAAGTGGGACTGTTTTCACACACTCCACCACGTCTATCACCCTATTAGGAACATTTTCTATGTGAAGATTTAAGACTAAATTTCCAATGTTTTCCTCGATGTCTCTCTCTCGCGTACGTTCTTGACCACTTTCATCCGTTCTCAAACTGTCCAAAGGTGCGTTCTCAACCGCATTTCTCAACAGCCTTGTTGACCATTGTGAATATAAAGAACAGTCTGAAAGGATCTGAACTATGAACTGGTCCCTCGGTTTTGCGTCTCTTATCGAAGGTGTTCAGAAAACCATTTCCCACCAACTCCTCAACAATACAGTGACCTCCTGACAGTGCTCACTGAGGTCATCAAAAACGATCCCTGCCAAAGCTTCATGCTCCTCCCTTTCTTTAATGTAACTGACTATATGTATTAATGTTGCACAGGTACATGTGAAAACTGGCCACATGACCATCTCCCGCCAGTGGCACTGTATCAGTGTAAGTAATGCACGGTGTCTCTCGAGGTACAATAAGACCGAACCATATCACGGACTGCAGAGTGGAGGAGCAGGAGGAGGTGTACAGTCTCTGCTTGGGAGAGGGACGGTGTTCTTGGCTCGTGCAGGAGGATTACAACCCCGACCTCAGCCTACAAGTAGTGAGCCCTTTTGAGAACAGTCGATGAGTTGCTCAGACGAAGCAAACATAAGTAATGTTGTTTTCTTTTCAGAATGGCTGCTTAGAACACAATAGACGTGAATGGTTAGCTTAACAAGGCTGAGCTTTGGAAAATATTTGAAAAAGGCGGTCTAGATGTGACATGAGTGACTGAGAATAAGAAAATAAAATAATTTATGAAAAGAAAATGTTTAACATTCGAGAGTTCGGTGAAGAGCAAGTAAGACGTTGTTGGTCCGCGTGTGTAGAGGATGGTCTACTCTGACAGGCTTTACTACACCTTATGACAGACCACAATCAGTATCTTTTCTTTCGTACCATCAGTTATTCTGCCTTTACTCCGTGGTTGCCATCCTAAGTTTACGAATGTGTTTCGTGAGTTCATTGGACGCTCGTGTCATAGTTTCCCAGCGATGGAGTACGAAAGTCCCCTTGAAACTAAGTTATCAGACTTTTCCAGGGTGCGAGTTGCAGAAATAGCTTAGTCTACCTGATGTTCGGAGGTGAAACGTGGGTGTGTAGGCCGGCAGAATAACAGGGAGAGTACATGTTGTACACGTGGGTGTGGGGCGGCAGAATAACAAGCAGTGTACATGTTGTACATATGGGTGTGTGGCGGCAGAATAACAAGGGGAGTACATGTTGTACACGTGGGTAAGGGGCGGCAGAATAACAAGCAGAGTACATGTTGTACACGTGTGTGTGGGGCGGCAGAATAACAAGGGGAGTACATGTTGTACACGTGTGTGTGGGGCGGCAGAATAACAAGAAGAGTACATGTTGTACACGTGGGTGTGGGGCGGCAGAATAACAAGGGAGAGTACATGTGTTGTACACGTGGGTGTCGGGCAGCGGAATAACAAGGGAGAGTACATGTGTTGTACACGTGGGTGTGTGGCGGCATCATGACAGGAGAGTACAAGGTGTACACATCACTCTTGTAAGATTTGTATGTACAGTAGGAGAACAGACGGTGTTCAGGTTAAGTCACACATACACACACACACACACACACACACCATCCTGTACCCTAGTGGTCACGTCTTCAACCAACATTAAACCTGGAGAGTGGTGATTATAATGTTTATCATCAGTCCACACACACGAAAGGGAAAGCAGTTATTTCCGCCACGCTTAGTTCAATAACGAGGCTAATTACCCGGTTACCGACAGACCTGGAAGACCATTAAATGGTGTGGTGATAATGGTGGTGAAGATGGTGAGGGTACAGTGACTGATGATGAGTGAGGATAATGGTACACTGATGAATAATGTGGGTAAGGATAATGGTACATTGGCTGATGACGAGAGTGACGAACATGATATACTGGCTGATGATGAAGGTGAGGACGATGGTAAAGTGGCTGATGATGAAGGTGAGGACGATGGTACAGTGGTTGATGATGTGGGTGAGAAAGATGGTATACTAACTGATGAGGGTGAGGACCAGGTTACACTGGCTGACGATGAGGGTCAATTGCTACACTGATACGATGAGGGTGAGGACCAGGTTACACTGGCTGACGATGAGGGTCAATTGCTACACTGATACGATGAGGGTGAGGACCAGAGCGCTGGCTGAAGACCCTCCTCATCAAGCGTCAGCCCCTCACAACACACACACGGGCCGCCACACTCCGTGTCTTTAATTTCCAACCCGTCGTCCCTGTAGCGCGTAATTACACTGGACTACGGGGGGGCGGGCGCGCTGCATCTCTGTGGCTCGACCATGGTTCAAGGTACCCCCCAAGGCCTCTCTCTCTCTCTCTCTCTCTCTCTCTCTCTCTCTCTCTCTCTCTCTCTCTCTCTCTCTCTCGACTTTCACCGTAGTAACAGCGGGACGGTTGTGGTTATGACTGGCGCACAGCACCGTTATCAAACAACAGGTACAGCTGGTGTTGTGCCCTTATGCGTTGTGATGGAGGCTCCTGGTACAGCGTACGTGCACCCATCCCACAGCTTGGTTGACGGTACCATCCACACCTTTTAACTCTCCCACTCTTCTCTCCCATAATCCTACTTCATCTGTTCCATTCCCTACCCGCCAACCTCACGTAACTTCTCCATCCCTCATCCGCCCTAAACTCCTCTCTCTTCTTTCCCTCAACAGGAAGCCAAAAAAACGTAGAAATTAGTTTTGCAGAAACAGGACCTCAATCAGTAGAGAAAATACGCTAACTGTTTGACATACTGAAACCACAAAATAATGAAGAACTCAAAGGTAATGAGACAAATCATGATAATTTACGAAATTAGAATATTCCGATAGTCAATCCGTCCTTCGAATGCATCGCACACTAACTCATAACTACATCAGCCGCACTAATTTGAACCAACACTCGTTCTTCTTCTCCTCCTCCTTCATCCCGTTCTTCTCCTCCTCCTCCTCCTTCATCCCGTCAGGATAACAAAGGAAGACCTGTACTGCACTGTGTATCCCCAGCAGGGACAGTACGAACGTACGTGCCTGGCGACAAGTTCAGTCCAGGGGAACGAGGGGCACACAGACTAGACGCCCCGCTGTATGGTTCAGTCCTGGATCACACGGTCATGTGCAAACACTGACACCTCCTGGCGTTCACTAACACACACACATACACACACACACATGGTTGGAGTAGAGTAAACAAGAAGTGGTGAATGCCGACGGCACACAAAGGTTAGGATAATCTATCTTACAATGAAGAAACTTCAAAACCATAACCCTCCATCCAAAACCAGGCCTAACCAACCTTCCTGTGGTTTCCCCAAGTCACTTTACGTGTCTTGGTTCAGTCTATTGGCAGCACGTTGCCCCCAGTATACCACATCGCTCCAATTTACTCTCTCTCTTGCACAATTTTCACCCTCCTATATGTTCAACCCCGTAGCATCTACACACACACATATATATATATATATATATATATATATATATATATATATATATATATATATATATATATATATATATACCGACACACTGACGAAACCATTTTTCTGCAATTTTTCTACATGCGTTAGTTAGTTCACCATACAATTTAGATGGATGCATAACTCTCTGTTCGATGGAAGATCTGAACTCTTCCTCCCTGTCTTCCTTTCCTGGTCAATTTCCTAATAGGAGAGTCGCCTGACTGCTGATCCAAATCTTAAGCAGGGTGAACACCCCTGGCAGGAGTCGACTGCTCTGTAGCCCTTTCTTGTTATGACTAGTTTACTGAAGCTGGTGTTGCTTGGTGTAATGCAGCTGAGGTAGTCGGCAGCTGGTGTGCATGCTGCAGCTGGTACACCACCTCAAGTCACTGCGGCTTTGGGTGCCGATCCCCCGGGCGTTGCTGCAGGCGCTGGGCAAGAGACGCAAGGACGTGGAGTCTCGCGTTGATGTCTGTCAGACTTGCGCCTCCTGGTGGAAGGTTAGGGGCAGAAAACTTCCCAGCGGGCGCCACAGCAGAGGAGGACGTCGCGGTCATAACTGTACTGCACGAGGCGAATGTGGTGAGAACTGTCGTCCCTCTGACCACCCAGACGACAGGTGGATATGAGAACCCGTCACACAAGGACCAAGGGTCTAACAGCTGAGGCTCTGGTCTCCCCCTTCTCTAAGAACGCCCCTGCACCACCACTCCCTCCTCCAAGGCATAACCACGATGTGGAACAGAGTCTCTCAGGAATATCATGTTAACTAAATCAAAACCAATGAGCTGAATGAAGACCTGCCCACCCTCTGTCTCAAGCTGAACTCTTAATATTACGAGTAAGACTTAAATTAGACTGTGTAATATTTTCCTTGTGATACAGCAGCGAGAGGTGAGCTGGTTGAGCTTTGAGGTGGATATGGGTCAAGATGAACACTTAGATCATACAGGCTGGGGAGAGAGAGAGAGAGAGAGAGAGAGAGAGAGAGAGAGAGAGAGAGAGAGAGAGAGAGAGAGAGAGAGAGAGAGAGAGAGAGAGAGAGAGAGAGAGCCGGGGAGGAGACATAAAAAGACAAAACAGACTAATTAAGGCATCTTTGGTGATACTGTCCGCCTCATCGGTAACTACCTGCCTTAATGGCCGTGGTACTTAATGAGGCAACATCGTAAAGCCACCTAACTGGTGGTGGCGTGCCACAGGGCCCTGGGTAGGTCTCCTGTTATGGAGAGGCTTCATTAACGACCTTGCAAACCTGATTCTCGGGGTCGACGTCGACAGTAATGACTACATTCGGACTTTCCCCTTCGGAAAAACGGGAGGTGCCAACTGTGATGAGGAGCATCAATCCTCGCCTTCCAGTGTCACACCATCTCAGGCAAGACTAAGGCCTCAGGTAAGCTTTACCGCCGAGGAAACATACCGATGACGACGGCAGTCACAGGGCAGAGTGGAGTGACCATCTGAGCTGGGAATTTACTGATGGACGGAGGACGATATTTACACCGAGCAGTGGTCCTGCAGACGTCATGCCAGTGACACTCCTCGACTCATGACTAAGGAGGAACAAGACAAGAGTTCAGTGATATCAGAAAGAAAAACAAGGTCACTTGTTACCAGAACCTACTTGTGTACTGGCGCAAGATGGACAAAAGAAGAAGCTAGAACCGTTGTGCTGAAGGGCCACACCATCGTACTCAAGGGATTAAAGAAAACACCAAGTTTCAAACAGCAAAAGGTGTAAAACCCATCATGAAACACGAGTCTTTCCACGCGAAGAACGTGTTCCACTCTCCTAGACGACGCGGCCAATTGACACAGTAGAAGAAAATTAGCAAAACGACTCCAGCCTAGGTACCGTCCAGCAAGACCTGCCAGGTCAAGCATAGGCGACAAGACCTGCCAGGTCAAGCATGGTCGACAAGACCTGCCAAGTCAAGCATGGTCGACAAGACCTGCCAGGTCAGCATGGTCGACAAGACCTGCCAAGTCAGCATGGTCGACAAGACCTGCCAAGTCAAGCATGGTCGACAAGACCTGCCAGGTCAGCATGGTCGACAAGACCTGCCAAGTCAGCATGGTCGACAAGACCTGCCAGGTCAGCATGGTCGACAAGACCTGCCAGGTCAAGCATGGTCTACAAGACCTGCCAGGTCAGCATGGTCGACAAGACCTGCTACGTCAGCATCATCCACAAGACCCGGCAGGTCGATGGGAGGTTTAAATGAGAGCACAGCGTGTGTGCGGGGGTTTGAGGTGCCGTGCAGCACCACTCTGGCTGGCCTCGACCTTCGTAAGCAAAACTGGTGTCCACCACCACGATCACCCGACCCAGCCAGGCTGTGCTGTTCACCAGAGCATCACCGCCGATCCCTCACCTCACCTCCAGTCTAACCCGGATTTACAATACGGTTCACGTGGCAGATGAACACGATATAAGTCATGTCATCTGAACAGATGAAGTTACTAGATCACTGATTGCCTCGTTAACATTGTCTCCAGAACCCGTTTTCTCTCGTAAGAATTCAGCCGATGATTAAGCTCGACCCACACACACACACACACACACACACACACATACACACACACACACACACACACACACACACCCAGCCTCAGCAAACACAGGTCCAGGCTCTGAGAAATACATAAAGTTTTGAATAGCAATTACTTTCCTGTCTCAGTAACACATAAACTTGCAAGGTCAGGTTTTAGAATGGGGTGATGTGTGGTAAACAGGTCTCAGCCTACACATGGGTCAGGAAGGCCAGCAAACTCGATACGATTATCTGAGAGAGAGAGAGAGAGAGAGAGAGAGAGAGAGAGAGAGAGAGAGAGAGAGAGAGAGAGAGAGAGAGAGAGAGAGAGAGAGAGAGAGAGAGAGAGAGAATCCTCTTTTCCACCTCAAACTTTTTCCTTCCCCCGTCCCACCACTTTTTCCTCTCCTATAATCACCCCATGAAAAAAAAAAAGAAGACGAAAAAATATAAACCCGTTTTAACGAGGCTTTGCCATGAGGTGAGGGCTTGCGTGTAACGACCACATGTCACAGTACAGCTACTCCCTGTCGCCACGCACACGACGCAGGGGTCAATACTTTGGTTCTTGTGGAACCGACTTGAACCACACTTCTACCCTTCTTTTAAAGGTCTCAACCCTTATTCCAAACAATGTTTCTCTCACTTTGTAGAACATTACATAGTCACTCTGTCTTTGATTTCATTTTCGCTTGGTCATTTTTTGTTTTGGATTTTCAATGAATTCTCCGGATTTAATGAATCAGTTGTTCCTAAGTTTTTGAAGCTTTGAATACGTTATCTTTTACTCCTGCAATGTCTTGCCAAACACAAATTATTTTTCTCTTCCTTCTAGATGGTATAGATTAAGTTGTTTTTACTTCACAACAGTGTATGCCCGATGCATTCCCTCGATCTTGCTTGCAATGTGTTTCCAGTTTGCTTGGTTGGAGACCAAAGAACACAACTGTATTCAAGTATTCTTCTTACAGTTGCTGTAGTTGTTTGAGATCATACATGCCTACAACTCAGGAGGTGCGGGCCCTATGCTCTAGGGCGTCCCGCCGGTGGTGAGGGACCTAAGCACTGGGCCTAGGGGGTTTAGGCTTGTTCATTGTCTGCTTCTTAAAGACAGTATGAACATTTCGATTCACAGACTTTCTATCCCTCGAGGTGAAAGTCTTCGTTTTCACTCCACTCGTGACTTGAACCCGCCAATTTATCCTTTCTTTTTCAAGTATGGTGCTCAAACTACAGCTTTCCTTTCACGAAACCTCCCTAGTCTTTATCTCCCTCATCAACTTTCCTTACTGGCTCCACTGTTACGTGTAAATGTCGTGACTCAAGTTCTCCGATGACTTAGGTGTCCAAGTTTCTCTTCATTAAATTCCATCAAGATCCTCTTAGCACATTTACATATGCTCTAGTCTTCTTGCAATTTCTCTTCTTCATCTGAGCTTATCTTACTCTGTGTCTCAGGCAAAACGCCACGCTATATTTCCTTTACCCTCTTTGTCTACATGAGATATCAATATCATGTAGTATATATATATATATATATATATATATATATATATATATATGTGTGTTATTTTCTTTCACTATTGTTCTACCATTAGGTAGGTGCTCAGACACTAGTTGCTCACAATCGTTCGTTTCATTTCAATCAAGTTTTCGCCTACACAGAGGCATCACCTACTACACAAAGAGAGGAAAAAACTGCCGTCACTAAACTTGGATGTAAAAAGTAAGACGCAAACAACACGAATTTTTAGCAACAAACCACAGTACATAAAACGCAAAAAAAAAAGAGAAAACACTATAAGCTATACAAATTGTATGAGTTACAACCTAAATACAAAATATGAATACAGAAATATTGTAAAAATTACGGAAGAAAACACAATCTTACAGAAACTAGGACTAGAGTCAGTCTATCAAACAGACTAAGTCAATATTCCCAGTTTGCGTAAGACTGTAACGTGTTTTCCTCCTAGCTTCGTCTCTTCGATGTATATCAAATGACTGTTATATTTCTCTCTGTGTCTCCCCTGATGATGTGATTATTACACGAAAGTGCACTTGGGAACTTTTCGTGTTTCATTTTCCCCGAGGACTCATAAGAATATCTTGATCACGCGCAAAATTGTGATCCTTTCCAATATATATATATATATATATATATATATATATATATATATATATATATATATATATATATATATATATATATATATATATAATCGTATTCATTCACCATATCCCACCTTAGCGAGGTAATGCCGTCATATATGATTTACCGAAACTAGAACCCACTATCTACAGCCAAGACCCAGAGAACGTTTCGTGGCTTCTTCTAACGGCTTCGTGTACCTCGATTCAGACCAATGACGGAAAGTCATCCCCGTATACCATACTGCCCCAAATTCATTCTATCCCATGCCTGAATGTTCAAGCCACGCTGCTCACCCCTCCTGATCCTTTCACTCCATCTTTCCATCTCCTCATTCACCCCCTTCCTTTTCCTCCCTCCATTTCTGACAAGTATAACAGATCCTCTAAGACTCTTCGCTCATCCTTTCAGGATGATAAAACTCTTTCAGTACATCCTGGTCACCTCTCTCGATGAGACTCCGCTCGCTACTACATCTCGCTCTTATACTGTCATCTCTTACTAAGCCAACCCGCCTCACATCACGTAGTGTCTTCAGGCATCTCATTTTTCCCACCATCATCTTTATCCCTTTGCATTTAGGGCCCAAGACCAGCATCCACACAACACCGTCGGGCCTACTACACATTCAGACATAACCTATCTTTCCCCAACAGATAGTGACCTCTCCCACCACACACTCTCCAATGCATCCAGAACTCTGGCATCTTCTCCCACACTACGATTCACGCCTGCATCCATGGCTCCATCAGCTTCCCCGTTCCCCCGCTTCTTCCCTGTTCAGACTCACACGCGCATCATCCTACCTTGCCTCGTTGCTACAACTCATTACCTCACTTCGGTTCACATTAATTTTCACTTTGCACCTTCACACATTCTTCAAGGCTCATATACCAGTTTCTGGGACTTCTCTCTCAACCCGCTCCTCTCTCTAATATCCTTGCATTTGCCTACCTCATTACCCTGAAGCACAGGCGCCTTCATTTGGAACCACTCACTCGCCTCCTTTCTAATATGATTTTTTCTTAATTAAGTCGCTTTCCTCCCACACCTATAGTCGCAACACCGTCCATAAAGCATCTCTGTCAACCATATCATACGCAATCTTCACTCCCATACTTGTCACATACAAATGCTCCTCCTTCTCCAGGCATTTCTTATATAAAATTAACAAAGCAAACATCTAGAACACACATCCACTACCAATGTGGAAGCCACATTGCTCATTTCTAATGTGAAGTTTTGTACATATCACTTTCTTTTCAATCTTAACTTTTCCACATACAATATCAGGTATAATTCAACAAACTATGTGTATAATTCGAATATTCACTTCGGTCTCTCTTACCTTTACATACAGGCACTCGCTACTTATTAATTCTGCCAGTCGTCAGGCACTCCACCTTAGCCATATATATGATGACTAAAGAATTGACAACACTGTCACCTCATTTCTTGAGAATCTCGACTGCAATCTCATCCACTCTCGCCATTTTGCCACATTTCATGTTATGCAGGGCTTCACCACTTCCCCTCTTTTCACCGAACCATTCGCCATGACTCACATCACATTACAACCAAGTATCAAACTCTTCTATCCGCCATCATATCATCTAATACACTTAACCATCCTTCATAATACTCACTATATCTCCGGGAAATCGAAAACACACTTACACACTGGTACTTCAGCCAGCCAGCATCTTTAAGATTAAGGGACGCATATATCAGGATTACAAA
The DNA here is from genome assembly GCF_036320965.1 of Panulirus ornatus. Lineage (NCBI taxonomy): Eukaryota > Metazoa > Arthropoda > Malacostraca > Decapoda > Palinuridae > Panulirus > Panulirus ornatus. Next base: position 58,053,503 of record NC_092227.1, on the reverse strand, counting down.
GAGGGATCACAGAAACTTGGAGAAAATCTAAAACGCCTCCATAATTCAATGAGGAACAAAGTGTCAGTTAAAGAGCAGCAAATCAGGAAAAGGGATTCAGAAGGAAGAGTTGTAGAGGATGATGTAAGGATATGTGAGGAATTGAACAACAAGTTCAAAAGAAATTTAACACCAATGAGATGGAAAGAAGAGGTCTTAGAGAGCACTGGGATTTCGAGAGTAGACATTAACAGAATACAAAAGGCGTCTTGGCCCATATAAGGCTCATGGTCCAAATATTTCACCATGTGTTCAAAAGATGCGTGTAAAAGTATCCTTAAAAAACCTCTTGACACACAGTTCAAGATGTCGCGGGAGGAAGGTACAGGATGAAAGGAGTGGAAAAGGACAAATATCATACCCATCTATAAGAAAGGAGACAGGGAAGAAGCTATGAAGAACTGACTGGTCTCCCTGACCAGTGTGGTCTATAAGGTACTGGAAACGATAATCAGAGAACAAGTGGATGGCTTCCTGCAGAGGAGAAATTACGTGAGAGACAACATGGTGCCAGGGAAAAGAGGTCATCTGCAACTTAGTTTTCCATGAAAGTGTCAGCTCTGTCTGAAATAAGTGATTAGAATGGGTGGATCGTCTGACGTATCTTGACTGTCAAGAAGCATTTGATACTGTGCCGCAGGGAGGATGTTTAACAAGTTCGATCGCTACGCAGGGATAATGGGTAGACTCCTTCCATGGAGAGAAGATTATATCACTGAGAGCGAGCAGAGCACGGATGTCAGAGGAGCCTTCTCCAAATGGGTTGAAGTCATCAGCACTACTGAGAAAAAAAAAAAAAATGCAGGAAAGGACGTGCAAAATTATCTTCGCTCCTCACACTGCTTGCCAAGAAGCACGAACAACACATTAGTCCTCCTACTTCACTTAAACCACCACCTTAACCTCATCCCATCACTCGGGAAGAAGATACTGCACATCTCTTGCTCCCCGTCACCTCTTGCCACCAGAGATCCCTCGTCCCTAATGTTGCAGTTCGGCATCACAACCACATCGTGGACATCCTACCTCGTACAGACCGCTCCAGAAGAGCCATATCCCAACCAATGTGAACATCATTGATAACCAATACAGACAAACTGTCTCCTTTATGGTGTGTAAACACTGTATGGTAAACACCTCATTTAATTCATTTTCCTTTATTGCAGTTGAGTGCTTCGTGTCTCGGATAAAGCTCCTCGCCGAGGCCAGGTCTTAAATGAAATATGAAAGGGCTACAATGCGGTAAACCTTCCTGAAGGGGCAAGTCGAAGTTTAGTGGTGTAGGGATACCGCAACAATCCACCAGACAGTTCCTACCGGCCACATGAATATCACATGACGAAGGAGCTTCCTCAGTATTAGCTGTATAATCTATTAATCGACATATGATTCAAATTCACTGCAAATTATCATTATTATTATTATCATTATCATCATCATCATTATTATTATTATCATTATTATTATTATCATCATTATCATCATACTACTACTACTACTACTACTACTACTACTACTACTACTAATCATAATAATAATAATGATGATAATAATAATAATTAAGCGTCACTATATCAACGCTAGTGTGTGCTCGATGCGGTGGTGGCGCCGAACTGCAACTCGGGAACGAGGGATCTCATCTGACATGAGGTGACAGTGGATAAGGTTTCAACGTAGCTGATTCCCTGATGGTCAGATGAGGTCCAGGTGATGGCTGGATAGAGTCGGTAAGACAGCTAAAACATGTGACGATGGTACTGACGTGTCCTTCGCAACGAAGTTTATCTGGTCCAAGGCGACACCTAAAATCTTGATGGACTGAACCACCTGGAGGGGGTCGAAGCCTTGTTAAGGCAGGTGAGGGTGGACAGGGCCTTGAGGCGTGGCTGACGCGCATGACTGCGGTCTTATTTTGGTTGGCAGTGGCGTGGTTGGCAATGGTCCAGCTCTGGAAGCTGTTTGGGATGTTCTTGAGGGTTGTGTAGTCGGAAGAGCTGGTTTGGTCAACACTTAACACCAATGGCGGAGACGGCATCGTAATTTCCATCGAGCAGATGCGGCCATCAAGGCTTCATTTATATGGATGAGAAATTACAAAGATCTTCTTCTTCTTCTTCTTCTTCTCTTCTTCTCCTTCTTCTTCTTCTTCTTCTCCTTCTTCTTCATCTTCTTCTTTTCGTGCTCTATGGGGCATCACAAGTGAGGGTCAGGAAAGTGGAGGCGACCGGCTGGAAGTATGTAGCCTAATGACGCTCACTAAGCAAGTGTGCAAACAATAGTAGAGGTTAGACCATAACCAACACGGTAGGGAACAAGATCGATCAGAGGGGTACTGATGAAGGCCACACTATAACTATCACAAGAGGAAGAAAGATCGATCATGAGAGTGAATAAGGACATGGGACAATCATGACGGCCACATCATAGCCGACAGAAGGTTGTTAAGAACCAATCAAAATGCACAGATGAAGACTTAGACCATAATCAACGTGGATGACCCATGCACGCCTTACACCCTCCTGAATGTGTATGTATCTAATGTTTGTGTATGTGTTTATATGTACATGTTGATATGTATATTATGCACATGTGTGTATGTGGGCGTTTATGTGTATACGAGTGGATGGGCCATTCTTCGTCTGTTTCCTGGTGCTACCTCGCTGACGCGGGAAACAGCGATTATGTATGATAAATAATATATATATATATATATATATATATATATATATATATATATATATATATATATATATATATATATATATATATTTCAATAATTCACAGTGGTGCACTGATCTAGTATATGCTGATAATCACGAGGAATATGAAACACGATAAGTTCCCAAGTGCACTTTCGTGTAATGATCATATCGTCAGGGGAGATACAAGAATGATATAGAAGACTTTGAACAGTCAGTTGATACAGAAGGAAGAGACGTAGCTAAGACAACATTATGAAAATGTTATGGATTAAGGTGATCAGTACAGGGAGAAAAAGAGGACAAATGGGGAAGGGGAGTGACAGAGAAGAGCAAATGGAAAGGTGGTAAGAGACAGAGTTGATAAAGAAATGAAGTGAGCACTGTGGAGGACTGCTAAATGTGGTAGATAACAAGATGGGTGGATGGTGTGCGTGAGAGATAGGGTTGCATGAGAAGAGTGAGAGTCATGGCGTATAATATGGTAAAGAGACGAGGGAGTGAAAGCTTTTTAAAAAGATGAAGTGAAGCAAAGTGGCAGGAGCGGATGGAACTCTACTTGAGTCACCCAGGAGGGGAGTGACAGTGCAGTTGATTGGCTATTCAGGCTATTGGATGTCTGTACGGCCCACGGCAAGATGCTGTTATATAAAGGCAAAGGGGACAAAGGTGAATGCTCCCAGCACATACATATAAGTTTGTTGAGTGTATCTGGTAAGGTATGGGGAAGAGTGGTGATTCACAGTGTGATAACACCCCTACATCATATGACTAGGGAGGAGCAATGTGGCTTCTGGAGATGAAGAGGGAATGTGGACCTGATGTTTCCTTTGAATAATCTATGCAAGAAGGACTTGGAAAAAGAGATGAATCTTTTGTGATATTCATGAATCTGGGGAAAGCTTATCACAGGGTTGGGAGACAGGCCTTGTGGAAGGTGTTAAGAATATACCGAGTAAATGGAAAGTTACTGAATGCAATGAGGAGTTTTAAACGGGAGAGTGAGGCACGTGTGCGAGTATGAAGGGTAAGTGATTTCTGCTGAATAGTGAGTCTGCGTCAAGGATGTGTGACGTCGTCATGGCTGTTTAATTGGATTAGGGAGAAGTAAGTGACGTAGGTAAACGTGAGGGTCTTGAGCATGGACCAGGTGTGCGGTATGTTAGCAGGAGTGAGGCGGGGGAGGGGCCTGGATCAGTTAATGTCTGTATACAACACGGCTCTGGTGGCAGACACCTAGAAACCCTGAAAGCCAGTGACAGAGTCCGTAATGTGTGAAAAGGAGTAAGATGAGAGTAAATGTGATGACAAGTTACGTAAAGAGGTGCAAAAGGTGAGGCCAGACAAGACGGTTTGAGTGCAAGACCTGGAGTGCCTTGAGAAAGGGGAGTGCTTCAATGTATCTGGGAGTGGACATGGCAGTAGACAGAACACTGGGGACTAAAATCCTCGGCACATAGAGGAGAGTGTGGAGAGAGACGTCAGTGTTTGGCAGGGGAAAGATAGGTACGTCTGAAGGCATGTCTTGAGTCTTGAATGCTACAGAAAGGATAGACGTGGATGTGTTGGAAGCCGATTCCTGAGGATGAAGTGTGGTGTGAGGTGAGGTGATAAATGTAAGGACTGATGATTGTGAGTACAGTCTGGGTAACACGACCGACCAAGGTGTGTGGAAATGGTCTGAACATACGGAAAGGACAAGCGAAGACTGACTGACTTAAAAGACACACATTCATGGGAGAGAAAGGGAGGGATATGGTAACGCAGGAGGCCACACGGTGCCAGCTGGCTAATCCAAGGATTATGAAGCGGTCAAAGTAAACTACGGCGGAGTAGTCTGGCGGGGGCTGGGGGGCTGGGCTGGAAGGTTGGCTTTGGTGTCGGTGCATTACACGTGACACCTGGAGAGTGGATGTGTAAATGAGGCCATTGTGCTAAAGCGGGGGAAGCAATTTAGACGTATTATCAAGACTATTATTAATCATTACTATCACTGTTACTACTACTACTACTACTACCACTACTGCTACTACTATTCTACTACTACTACCACTAATAATAATAATAATAATAATAATAATAATAATAATAATAATAATAATAATATGAAACCCTAAGACTCCTTTAATGGGGTTTTTGCAGTTTACAGGATGCGCTCCAAACAGGAGCAGCGTAAAGTTAGATCTTTTGAGGCAAACTATTCCTCTGCGACGCTGAACTCTTTCCCGTCCGCTGACGATGATGCAGCCTTGAACGTGATTGCTCACTCACGGTCTTACCACTACCGAGGCTGTGTGATCACTACTGGTGTGTAACCATGAGAGTACATGCCTCTCGCGCCCGCCCACTAGGTCCTCCCACATCCTTTCCTTCCCACGCCCACAAGTCCTTCCCCACTCCACGTCCACCTCCATGATCCACCACTGGATCACTCTGGTATGCACCTACCAGCTGGTGAAGGAGGCGGTAGTGGTGGTGACGGCGGGTAAACCTGTGTGGTGTTCCTACATCACCGGCCGGTGGAGCGCAAACACTGCCGCTCCCGGTCAATATTGGTCTACACTCGAGGGAGACGACATGAAGTGGGCAGGGTGGTCACGTAAGCAGGAGGGAGGGTAGGGTCACCTGGGCAGGAGGGAGGGCAAGGTCACGAGGGCAAAGTTACGTGGGCAGGAGAGTGGACAAGGCCACCTGGGTAGGAGGGAGGGTAAGGTCACGAGAGAAATATGGGTAAATGAAAAGACAAAATTACTCGCAACAATGTTTCTTCTTTCCACTCTTGGACGGTCCACCAGACGCTGTTGTCTTGACTTGCTCTTCCCGCCGATATTTTCAAGGATGAAACACTTCGTAACGCCCACCAACATGGCCTCCTACAATAATACCGAGAACTTTATTAACAAGATGAAAAAACATCTTAACAACACAATACATCCTTCAGCACGACGGTACGACCCTTGAACACGACGGTAAGACTTAATCACGGCAGTACGACCTTTGAACACGACAGCACGACCCGTACGTTTTATAGCCTGTCTTTTGACCTGGCCCTTACCGCTAAAGTCAAATGCCAGGCCATCATACCCAAGGAACGTATCGTCGTACCCAAGATGTAAAGAGCGAGCCAGAAAGGGTGTGGTGTTAGTTGTGCCGCTCTGCTGGTGCCGCCTGTGTCCGTGGCAGGTCCTCCGTCAGTGTGGGTGCAGTGCACGCCACCATCCTTGACCTTGATACTCCCTCCACACCTGCCGCCACAGTCAACATCCACCCACCCCACACCCCTTTCACACCTACCCTATAGCACATACCTGGTCTCACACCCATCTCATACCTCCCAACGCAACGCACGCCTCTCTCATACCTCTCCCATGCACTCCACGCCTCACTCCCCTCCCAAACCTCCCCTACACACACACACACACACACACACACACACACACACACACACACACACACACACACACACACACACACATCCCATACTTCCCCTACACACAGAAACACGTGCCATATGTGCCCGAAACACAGTCCTCCCATATCCACCCTCCAATACCCATAAACATATCCGAAAAATATCTTCAGTCATTTAACCAGACTTCCAGAAAAGCTTTCGACAATGCAGAACATAAAATACTGCATCGCGGACTGCCTTACAGATACAATGGTAATGATATTAAATGAGGAAGCATCAGGCTGACTCAGCGTAACACGGGCCTGCTTCCATTATCTGGAGACAACCTCATCTATAAGATCTCATTATCTGCCAACGGTACGACAGGAGGAGATAAAGTCAAAACAAAGAAAGATTACTGAAGTGACTGAAAGAGACTTCCACGAACCGATGCAGTGATAGAAAACGGTAAAAAGAAATTCAGTACAAGAGTAATGCATTTTGAGAGAGAAATGTTAAACACGAGCACAAAAAAGTCCGGCGAGCAATTATCAGAACCACGATAGGAGACTTTGCAATGATGATTATCAATAATGATCTACACTACGTCAAACAATGACCAGCTCTAATGAGGCAAACAAAATATTACATGGACCCCCGCAGAGAGGGGCAGGAGGAGGCATTTGCCCGACTCCTTCCCTCCCTCACCCTAACTCCCTCCCTCACATTTCACAAAATAACTCCACCTGTGGCATATTCTTGGTGTCACAGTTATTCGAAAAATGAACTAAATATTCTTTTAGTAGTGTTTACTAAACGATAAACTTGTGTTTGCGTCTCAGCACACATTCTTTATGTCTGTTGACTTACCTTGCAGAAGCTGATATCCTACATATACGTTTCCCATACCCCCTTACCCCATCACCAGGTCCACCTACATCTACCCTCCTCCCGTCCTCTCTAAGGATGCTAGGTTTCACCGTGGAAATTCAGTAGGAAAGTTAGAAAACGAGAAAAGTAAAACTGTTTACAACTCCCAAGTCAAACGTCATCTAGCGCAGCTGTCCACTCCTGGTTATCAAACTTTATCAAAGACGATGAGAACTGAACAAATACATAACAAAGCAACAAAACTAATTCTGATCATAAGAAATAAACCTTACTTAAAAGACTGCAATCTCTATACCCATTTTCCCTAAAACAGGGCAGACTCCCTGGAGATCTAAGACAAATTCAAAATACCAAACGATTTAGATAAAAAAAATATTTTCATCACGTTAGATTGCGATATTATGTTAAAAAAAATAACGGAATAAAGACAGACAGATGATGTAATACAAACGTGGACACAAGTACCCCAACCTGTACAGTTCTAAAAGACAAGAAGAGACGACCAACAGATAATGTCGATGCAAATATTATCATTGTGATTTGTGCCGCTATCATCGACAGGTTTATCGAGCACCCGTGCTCATCCTGAGAGCGGCAGGGCAAAAGGATTACAGAGGTCACAATGGGTCTCTCTCAAAGCACAGCGGGCAGATACTCACTCAATATTTACAACGTTAATTCGTTACATAAGCTTTCAGTCTTTCATACAGAAAGTTTACCAACTTGATACAAAAAGCGAATACAGTCTTAGAATTTCAGGTATTTTGTTAACTTCTGGCAGGGTTTGCTTAAACCTAGTACAAGTAAAACACATCCCTCCCACACAATCCCTGCTCACGACACTCCCACACCGCCGCTACACACGGCCCTACTCACACCTCCCACACCGCCGTACACACGGCCTGCTCACGACCCTCCCACACCACCGCTACACACAGCCCTGCTCACGACCTCCCACACCACCGCTACACACAGCCCTGCTCACACCTCCCGCACCACCGCTACACAAGGCCCTGCTCACGACCCTCCCACACCACCGCTACACAAGGCCCTGCTCACACCTCCCACACCGCCGCTACACACAACGCTACTCACGACCCTCCCACACCGCCGCTACACACAACGCTACTCACGACCCTCCCACACCGCCGCTACACACTACCTTGCTCACGACCCTTCCACACCACTGCTACACACGGCCTGCTCACGACCCTCCCACACCACCGCTACACAAGGCCCTGCTCACGACCCTCCCACACCGCCGCTACACACGGCCTTCCTCACATCCCTCCCCTGTACACGCCCCGCCCTACATCCCTCTCATACCAACCGTTCACATGGGTCCACCTCCCTCCCTCACCCTCCTGTGTACCTCTCTCTCTCTCATACACGAGGGAGTGAGGCACTCTAGATGATATGGTCACACGCCAGGCCAAACCATTTCATGAATCTAAGAATCTTAAATAAATTCCTTAATATTATTTCGGATGAATCTGACGACACCTTTGGAGATCCGTCTCCCACTGCTTAAGAACATAATGGAAGATGATAGATTCTACGTCAGCCATTTCTGAAAAACCTCTAAAAACAATCCTTATTCATCATTATACGACCAACGAAGCAGAATAAATTACATCTGCCACTATTGCAGAAATTAGATATTGCTGTTGTAAACTTATGTAAGTACGAAGTGTTTAAATTCGTTCACTCAATTTCTCTACCATCCGTCCAAAAGACTTCATAGAGAGCACATGACTCTCAACTTCTCTCACATGGCACTGTGGTCTTACCCAGTACCACGTAAGGGTCAGACTGAACAACAGCAGACAACACTTCCCTAACAACACTGAGACTGGACGTGTGATGTAAACACAACACAATAAAACCTCACAGTAACTCCCATGTGTTATGAAATGAAATCAACCTGATGAACGATGAATATCACAACTAACTGGGGATCTGAGCTGTCGTAAGGCTATAAATCAATCCTTTTAATACGTCGAAGTAACCCTTACAGGATGACGATATCACTCTCAGAGTACGACAACTTCACGCTTCAGTACGATGACGAAAATGACCGTACTCAAGCAGCAGCAGCAGCATCGATGGAAGAAGGTGGTCTGGACCTCCTCATGCCACAACAGTTCCCGGGAACGTATCATCAGAACGAACCCTTCATCCTAGAGTCACTGCCTAGGAATCATTAACTCACTTTGGCTGATCAAGGAAAACAGAAAATTAGTAGAGACAGACAGATCACTGCACCACTTGCTACGGTATGCCAGGAGACTGAGACTGAAAACAACCTCAGATTATTCAGAAACTCCAGGGGACGATGCAACTACCACACACCCAACCATTACTAGTCAAGTGTTTTTCTCATCTATGATCCAGGCGTCTCAAGGTGTCCGCAATGATTCTCTCACTTCGCAAATCTTTCCATTCGTGCACTATAGTGTTTCCATATCACTGTTTTACCTAGTTCGTTCCTGAATCTAAATCTCTCTGATCTGAATACATTGTTGTGTGTTCACTTTTGTTCATACATTTCACGCCCTTATCATCTATCATTTCCCACGTCCCTAGCATTACTGAACCATAGCAGGGGTCAGGATGAGGTTCACAAAGTCACTTCAAATGAATATGTTACTGAAGAGGAATATGATCGAATGTCTGTGGTTGCCATCATATGGAGAGGTTATTTGACCAAATCCAGACAAATCCAACGCAAGCCTCAGGCTAGGTGTGTGTGTGTGTGTGCGTGTGTGTGTGTGTGTGTGTGTGTGTGTGTAACAAAAGATCACCGCGTCTTTTAAGTAACATCCACAAAATCATGATCGCAGAAAAAACTCCTGCTGGCGTGCGGGGAAGCGGGGCAACGCCTGCGGGGCACCTGAAAGACGTCCAAACCAGCGGAAAATTCCCGTGTAATGGAAGGCGGAGAAAACAAGTTCTAGAACACTGGCTGAAGTGGTTCATCGGCGGTGCTCGGGTGACACCTCCCGTCCTTACGCTCATCCTTCCATAACATGTAGGCTACGGGGGAAAATAACGGTAGAAGAATGAGACTTAAAACTCGCTTGTTGCGGATACACACAAGAGCGACAAACTAAGGACAGTGAATCATTTTCTCTGGACACGGATCAACTGAACGTAATCTACTGAGGTAACCAGGTAGCGTAGGGGAGTACGCCAGTGAAAACCTGACAAACGTTAATGCTGTACAATAATTAACTCATCTATAAATGTCTCAGTCCCTCTCTATATGAATAAGACAAGCCAAAGACCACTAACACTACTTCTCTTTACTTTCTCGTAGACAATGTTCTCGACCCAAGCCATCACAGAGCCCGACGAGGGAAGCTGTGGATAATAAAAGCATAGCAACAACCCTGAACAAGTTTTTTAGCCCAGTGCATTAGAAAGCAGTGGCGAGCCTTGAGTCAGTAATAAATATCACTCACACCATACCAGATTTTACCATCACAGTACCACAATTACTAACACAGGCAGATAAGATGAAGACTTATATATATAAGTCCAGCTCCTGATCGCTTCCATCAACGATAATTAAAAACGTCAAACACGAAATTGCCAAACCATAAACCTTTATTTTCAATAAATCTCACCAGGATGGAATTCTCTTGCAGGGCTGGAGACTGGCAGACGTCTTCCCTATGTTCAAAAAGGGAAGCCATGAATTGCCTTACAATGACCCTCCTAACATCTATTTCTATGTAAACTTCAAGAGTCGATTATTATCATAGGTAAAACCGCTGCTTGCCTGGAACAACACAGTCTCATCAATCATACACAGAATGGTTTCAGAAGGCGTAAACCATGCTTTTACAAACCGTCTTGACTCTTATCATAAATCATCCAATACTCACGTCGAGACAAAAGCAAAGGATATTATATTTCTGGACTTCTAAAAAGCCTTTGACAAATTCCCCGAGTTAAAATGATGCACACGTCCGGGCTCTGGTGATTACTGGTTGCACAGAAAAGTGGATGGAAGCTTGGTCACGTGACAGGAGGTAGAAAGTCGTAATGAATGACGAGTCATCATCGCGGTCACCCGTTCCTAGTGGGGTCCCAAAGGGATCTGTACTTGGGCCTATACTTTTTATCATTCATATCAACGATATTGACGTAAGACTGAATAACTTAATGTCCAAATATGCAGATGACACAAAGATTGGCAGCGCCAGATTACCTGAAGAAGATAGGTTAAGAATGCAAGAGATTCTAGATAAAATCGCTGAATAGTCTAGTAAATGGCATATGCCATTTAACGTCAATAAATGTCAGCTATTACAAGTGGGAAACGGCAACAAAAAATCTGAGTATGAACTGATGGGCCACAAATTAAAAGACACCCCTTGTGTGGGGGATTTAGGGGTCACTGTCTCCAACGACTTCAAATTCTCCGAGCATTTTAATGAAGCTGCCATAAAATCAAACAAGAGGTTAGGATCTATTAACAGAAACTTTTCATACAAAAGCAAGGACGTAAATTTTTTGTGTAATCAGACCCCACCTTGAATATGCAGTGCAGTCTTGGGCCCTCAACTTAAATAGGAAGCAGTGCAGAGAAGAGCATCGACATTGATTCATTCTTTGCATAATAATCCACATGAGGAGAGACTGCGAGAATCAAACCTGTTCTCAAAAACAATTTAATCAAATGTTTTAAAAAAGAATTCAACAAAAATTTCTTAACAGTAGCACCAGCACTACCAACGAGAGGAGATGGACTAAATCTTAGAAGTTATCGATTTAATCTGGACTGTACGAAATGCTTTTTTACCAACAACATTACTAATGCGTGGAATAAGTTCCTAGAATTTGTTATTCAGAGCAACATCCTTAATATCTTTAAAATTAGGCTTGATCATCACTTATCACTCTCCGGTATTGAACAATTCATTTAATCAATCTTCACAAAGTTGTGGTATATCATGCTACCTTCTAAACCACAGATCTGTCCTTAGCCATGCTGCAGTAACACATCAACATTGAATAACCCGTTTCACCCGCTTGGGAGTACGAATTACTGTATCATTCTTCATTATCAGGAATAATAAATACATGGTAAGTCGAGAGGCTGGAGCTCAGGTTTATCTTCACTACTGTCTTTATAACAAAAGGTGAAGGAATGCATGACTTTGGTAAAGGATGCATGACATATTCATGTTCATTCTACCTTGTGACTTTCCAAAAAAAAAAAAATCGTTTAGGCGATTAATCTTGCAAGGTATTTTTTCTAACTGTTTTTCTGCCGGCGTGTTGCCGGAGGGAGGAGTCTTTGTTTTGCTATTCTCTTCTTCAACTGCTTTTAAGGGAACAATTCTTTTTCTTTTTC